>NC_057813.1:706425728-706430517 GCF_018294505.1 Triticum aestivum
ACTGTTCATCCCAGAGGCAGCATCGATCGGCTTCAGTTAGCAGCAGTAGCAAAGGAATCGCTCCATCGGGTTCAGTTAACAGCCATCGATCGATCGCTTGGGTTCAGTAACGCGTAGCCTGCAGTGCAATCGCTCGGGTTCAGTTAGAGCCCAACGCCTCGCTCGGCTTCAGTTAGAGCCAACGCCTCGCACACACGCGTGTACGTACGAGAGAAATGTGCATCGCTCCGCCCCCGACCTCCCACCGTAACCGGCAACTCCCCAAAATTTTCCTCCCCCTCGCTTCTACCATGGTATTTTCCGTCATGGACGACCCAAAGAATGTCATGCAGCTGCGTCTCCGGCCCGCCCAGGACGAAAAGCCCATTTTCTTTCATGATTTTTTGTCATGGAAGTAGGAGCCCACCACATCTATGATGATACCGGGTTTTGTCACAATTATCGTCATAGAAGTGTCATATGTATGACAGGAAAAAAAAATTGTTCGACCCAAAATGTGATGGATGTGTCTTTTTTTGTAGTGGAAGTAACCACCATAGTTCTCATTATTGTGAGGGGCGTGCAGAGCCCAACATCGATAAATGATACAGTGTTAGTCTTGATTCCCAAGGTAACTAATCCCACAGTATTTGCTTAATTTCGGCCATAAGTCTCTGCAACGTTCTGTATAAGATAGCTTCTAAGGTGATATCGAAAAGACTAAAAATAATCCTGCCTGACATAATTTCTGAAGAACAATCTGCATTTGTCCCTGGGAGGCTGATCACAGACAAAATTATATGTGCATATGAATGTTTGCACTTTATGAAGCGGTCGAGAGCCAAATCCAGCAGTTTCTGTGCTTTAAAGTTGGACATGATGAAGGCTTACGACAGATTGGAGTAGGTTTACCTGAGAGGTATAATGAAAAAACTGGGCTTCAATCACCATTGGATAGATATTGTCATGGTATGGTATCCTCAATTTCTTTCTTGGTTTGTTTTAATGGTGAATCTTTTAATCCCACGCGAGGTATCCGGCAGGGAGACCCGATCTCCCCCTACTTATTTTTGATTGTAGCAGAGGGCCTCTCGTGCCTCCTTAAATCAAGTTCTCAGACGTCTTTGACAGGTATCCAGTAGGCTCCTACAGCAACTACCGTTAACCACCCCCTGTTTGCAGATGATAGCCTGTTGCTATTCAAGGCCAGTGGGGAAGGATCAGTCGTTGTGTCAAACCTACTTGATACTTATTGCAGTGCTTCTGGACAAAGGATCAACAATGAGAAATCATTGATTTTCTTCAGTAAAGGCTGCCCAACATTGTTGAGAGAAACTGTCAAAACCAACCCATAGGTTCACAATGAGTCATTGAGTGAGCGCTACCTTGGTATGCCGACTGATGTTGGCCACTTGAAGAATGGTACTTTTGAGTATCTTCGGTACCGAGTTTGGGAAAAGATTAAAGGATGGATGCAGAAGCTACTTTCTTTGGCTGGTAAGGAAGTGTTGATCAAATCTATAGCACAAGCAATTCCAGTATATTCAATGTCTTGTTTTAGATTACCATGAGATCTATGTGACAGTATTACCTCTATCATCCGACAGTTTTTTGGGGGATCTAAGCAGGGACGGAGGAAACCCAGTTGGGTGGCATGGGATATCTTAACCATGCCAAAGCACTTGGGAGGACTAGGGTTCAAAGAGTTGGAGATATTCAACCTAGCTCTTCTAGCAAGGCAGGCATGGCAGACCCTAACAGATAGCGCATCTCTCAGCGCAAGGATTCTCAAGGCGATTTACTTTTCGGATTGCTCTTTGTTGCAGGCGGAACTGGGAGCTCACCCATCCTAGATATGGCGGGCAATCTTGGACGGGCGCGATATTTTGGCTCAAGGGCTCATACGCAAGGGCTCATACGCATAATAGGCGATGGAGAAACTACGAATATATGGCATCACAATTGGATCCCAAGGAATAGCTTCAAGCGCCCTATCACATCTCTTTTCCGAACCCTCCTGGTAGTGGCAGAACTAATTGATGGTACATCAGCGAGTTGGAACGAGGGTTTGGTCCGAACAGTTTTTACTCATTTTGATGCATAGGCTATTCTCGGAATTCTGTTGTGCATGTGACGAGTTGCTGACTTTTGGGCTTGGCATGAGGATACACGAGGGAGATTTACTGTGAGGCTCGCATGATACTCCGAATGAAGCGTGGCCGACAGGCCTAGTTGCATGAGGAGGGCGGAACCTCTTATGAACACAATGAAACCAGTAAATGGACTATGATCTGGCATCTACAAGTTCCCTCAAAGCTCAAGTTGTTTGTGTCGTGTTTAGCCCAACAATCAATACCGACGGTAACAGTTTCGGAGCACCGTCATATGGCGACAGAGGATACCTGCTTGTTATGTGGAACAGTTGACACTTGGAAGCATGTGCTAATTTCATGCCCGAGGGCGGCGAGTGTTTGAGCGCTGGCTCCTGATGAGTTGGTGGAACATATGCTAGATCGAGGAGAGGAGAGCCCAAAGGAGTGGCTATTTGCTTTGGATGAATATTAAAGAAGGATCTCTTTGATTGCCTAGTGGTTACTCTATGGGCGTTCTGGGGAGTTTGGCGGAAGGCCATTCATGAGAATATCTTTCAATCTTCATACTCAGTTAACGGTTTCACATCTAGCTTCTTGGGTGAGCTGTAGGTTATTAACGCCAAAACACCAGTGGAGGCGGCTCCAACTGTGCAAAGATCATCGAGATGGGTGGCCCTGTTGACAGGCAGTGCCAAAATGAACGTCGAACCTGGGTTCCACCGTACATAGTAACGTCCTCCTCTCGTCCCCCGCGTCGCCCTCCTTGGCGACACAGCGAAAACCCTATATCAGCGCCGCCACCCCCTTCCCACCCTCCCCTTGGCTCGCCGCTGCCGGAGGAGCAGCCGGCAAAGCCCGTGCCGGCTCTGGTGAAGATGGCGACGAGGCCCTCTCATCTCCCATGTTTGCAAGTTTGGCGAGGAGGCTACCAAGGACGGCTAAGGGCGGGCCATGGTGGCATGGAGGCTCGCGTGCGTGACGCGGTGGCCCGGGGCGGCACGTGGGCGGAAGCTTGCATTGGCGGCAGCTCGCGGCGAGCGGCTGGCTACGGCAGCCATGCGGGAGGCATTGAGGTGGACCGACGCGCCAGTCGGGTGCACGGGCGGCGCGGTCGTTGTCCTGCGCGACAGAGGGAGTACGTGGCGTGGCTGCTCACGCGGGGTGCACGCAGATCTTTCCTGGGCGCGGCGGAGGGGAGGAGTTGTGCTGCAGGGGCGTGCGGGCGTGGTGGTGAGCGCATGTCGGGCGGCGCGAGTGCGGGCTGCTCACTCCCGTGGAGCGGTGGGCCTGTGTGACTTCGAGGGGGCCAACGTGGTTGGGCCTGTGCGCGGATCTGGCGCGTGGAGGATGGACCGGAGGCTGCGGATCCGGGCTCGGGTGCACGGGATCTGGCGCTGGAAGGAGCAAGGCGGCACGCGAGGGCTGCAGCGGGCGTGGCCACGCAAGGGGATCCTGCGGGGGCGTCGAGGGTGTCAGGGGGGCAGCCAAGTGCCCGGGGGGCCTAGATCTGCCAGGTCGTCCATGGTTAGCGGCCCGGGAAGGGCATTGCCGGCTGCTAGTGGTGCCCGGCTACCGCTTGTTGGAGCAGGGAGGCTCCGGCCGCGGTTGGATGGGTGCGAGACCCGATCTGGTCTTTGCAGGACCGTCATTACGGGAGGCTAGCTGGTGGCCCTACACAGCAGTTGCGTGCTCGCTATGTGGGGGTGCACCGTCCAATGGAGGTATGGGTCGACCTTGGCCTGCTGCGTGGGAGTGGCTGCTTCGGGTGAAAGCTTGGCCGGTGCTGGCCGGCCGGCGGCGACGGCGCCTGTGGGCGTCGCTATCCTCTTTAGTGGGGTCGTCAGGGATCTCATAGCCACTGCTCCAGATCAAGTCCTTCGGGTGAAAACCCAGATCCTGCTGCAGGGTCGGGCGGTGGCGTCGTCTTCAACGTCGTTCCCCTCTTTAGGGCGCCGTCTTGAAGACTTTGATCCCTTTGGTGCTTCCTATGACTAGACGTTCACGGTGACTTCTGTGGCAACGATGACGGCGGTGAGCAATGTTGGAGGTGTGGCCTTGGTCATGGTAGTCGGCTCTTCTTCTCCGACGTGTCCGTGGAAGTGCCTCGATTGCCTGTTCATGTGAAGTTGAAGCTGCGGTGGGGAGCCGGCGGTATACGATGATGCATGACAGGCGGTTCGTTCGGTGATCATCCGTGATGCCAACCTTGCCTAGTTTCCTTTGTAGTTCTCCGTCGGAGTTGGAGCTGTGCTGTCTAGGATGGATTGTATGGAGTGTTGTGCTGCAGCTATTAGGGTTGTTGTTTTTCTTTTTTCTTTGATCTTCAGATCATTTGGTCCTAAGACCTTCACCACCTTATTATTTTTCCATTGCTTCCTGCCACTACTAGGGAAAAGCCTATACACAGGATCTTACCAGCAGTGCATTTTAAAATAAGGCACTGCTGCAATGTAGCAGTATCACGCTCCAGCATAACTCGTTGCTGAAATAAACGTAGCAGTAGCGCGCCTCCTCTAAGCCGCACTACTGTTATAATTCCCATGACCCCGCCGCGAAGCTAGTTATAGCAGCGGCGCGTTAGTTCGAAGTGCGCTACTGCTAGGTTGTTTAGCAATAGCGCCTTTAACTATAGCGCGCTACTGCTAAAACTAGCTATCTCCCACCACCCACGCTCTCCTCTATCTGATCCAGACTCACACTCACACTCACTCAATCTC
>NC_057813.1:706430926-706471343 GCF_018294505.1 Triticum aestivum
GGGTCCTCCCCTGCCGGCTACCGTCGCCCCTGCCAGTCGCCTTCGCCTACCCCTCCTCCCTCTGCGCCGCCGTCACCTCCTCCTCCTCGCTGGACTCGGTAGCGCCCTCCTCCTCCGTCCTCCCTCGACTCACTGCCGGCCAGCCCCTCCTCGCTCCGCCCTTCCTCCTCTGTCCTACTCTCTCCTCCCTCCTCCAGTCGTCCCTCCTTCTCCCTCCTCCCTCATCCATCCGCAACCCCTCCTCCCTGCTACAGTTTTATTTAGTAGGATAGTTCATATGCAACATTTTGATTTAGGTCATATGATTTAGTTGATTTAGTAGGCTAGTTGATTTAGTTGATTTAGTACATTTTGATTTAGGTTATTTAGTAGGCAAGTTGATCTAGTAGGCTAGTTGATTTAGTTGATTTATAGAACATTTTGATTTAGTCGATTTAGTAGGCAAGTTCATTTATTAGGCAAGTTGATTTAATAGGCTGGTTGATTTGCCTGCTAGCTATTGGTTCTATTCTAGAAGATGTTAGTAAGCTATGAAAATATAACTGAAGAAGGACCAAAAAAATCA
This sequence comes from Triticum aestivum, assembly GCF_018294505.1. Classification (NCBI taxonomy): domain Eukaryota; kingdom Viridiplantae; phylum Streptophyta; class Magnoliopsida; order Poales; family Poaceae; genus Triticum; species Triticum aestivum. Next base: position 706,431,492 of record NC_057813.1, read on the forward strand.
CATGCTACTGTTTTTCTTTCCTTTGAAGTTGATCGTTAATCCTTTGCTCATATTGCTTTAGGAAAATGGCGCCACCACCACCACCACCATGTCGATTGTGCAAGTCAAGGTGCGACAGCAGCCTTGCAACTGGCAAGTTGTTTGGCTTCTACTTCCAGCTGAGTTTTCGTCATGCGGTGGTAAAAAATTATATGAAACGTAACAACTATTTTATTTTTAGTGTTGGCATTACTACATTGTGTCATTTTCCTTTTTTTACACAGATCGTCCCATGCAATGTGAGGTCGAAATTCAACAAGCTGACAGGAGACACTGTGACATTTGAGGCTCCTGGGGGACCGTACACTATGGAGGTCAAGAAAGGACGCAATATGTCGCGGATTGGAGGAGATGGATGGGCCCGTTTCATTGCCCTGCATGCGTCTTACTGGTGGTGAGTTGATTAGCCAACCTGGCTGTCATTTGTATCAACCTGGTGGAAGATGATGAAGATGACGAAGATGATGAAGATAATGAGGACTCACTCGATGAAGATGATGAGGACCCACTTCATGAAGACATCGTAGCTCAAAGAATGAGGCTGAGCGAGGAGGAGGTCTGCAACCTATGGGACATAATTCCGCCACATGCTGACTTCATCGGGGTGCCATTCGTGACCCGCCTGACAGGTACCATGGTCGATCGACATGATATGGTATGTTATACTTACAAATGCAAATTATCCGATGATATGCTTAGTGTAGAGTCCAATGATATGTTGTGTGGAATCTAGTCGATGATATGCTTTAGTGTAGAGTTCAATCACATGCTTATTAGTGTAGAATCTAAGGAACTATTAATACTGTAGATAATCCATATATACTTATTTGGAAGAGTATGTGCGAGGCTAATTATTAATTGATATGTTTTTCTTATTCAGAAATTGGCAAAGAGCCTATCTATGAGTTATGGTATCAAGCCTGATGAAGAAGGCTCAGCTGGACTACGCCTTACCGCAAGGGGCTCCGTCACAACCTGTACTTACCGCGTAGACACAGACGGTCGTACACACTTAAACTCGGTTGGGTGGAAGAGATTCCTCGATGGCAAAAATCTTTGTGTCGGACAGACCATCCTAATTACTATTAGGAACACCAACCGCCCATGCTTGAGGATGATGCTCGTCTTTGATATCATCTAGAACTACATATGTGTGTGTGGCTATATCATCTAGAACTACATATGATGATCGTCGTCGATATCATCTAGAACTACATATGATGATCGTCGTCGATATCATCTAGAACTACATAAGATGATCGTCGTCGATATCACCTAGTACTGCTTGAGGATGCATGTTGACTATATATGAAATTGTTATCTAGTAGTACTCCCTTCGTTCCAAATTACTCGTCGTGGTCTGAACTAAAAGCACGACGAGTAATTTGGAACGGAGGGAGTACTACCTAGTACCTATAATGCTTTATTGAATTGATATCTAGTAGTACCTAGTATCTGGAAATTGTAGTTTATGGAAACAGAAATGAGGTAGGAAGCGGGGGGAAATGATGAAAGATATAGCAGTAGCGAGGGGCTAGGAAACCGCTATAGCTAACTAATAGTAGCGCGTTCCAGAAAAGTGCTGCTGATATAGTCAACAGTAGTAGCGCGGATGCAGACCATGCTACTACTAACAGTTAGCTGTAGCACCGTAGTAGTAGCGCGGCTGCCCGTGCTGCTGCTAGCCTCAAAATCCGTGCTACTACTAGGGTTTTCCCTAGTAGTGTGCTATTATCAATGAATGCCAACGATGCTGGATCTTTCAAGAAAAATGAACGTCGATGCTGCTGTTTCCACGTAAGGGTATGGGTCAGTTGGTGTGATTTGTAGGGATCAAGATGGAACTTTCATGGGAGCTTCGTCTCTTTGCTTCATGAACATCGTGGACCCTCCGACCCGGGAAGCTCTAGCCATCAGAGAAGCTCTTGCTTTCGCAGATGATCTATATCTCTTTTTTGCGAGGGTAAAAGAGATTTTATTCCAGAATCATAGGGTTACAATCAAAGGCAATAGTTCCTCCATGCAAGCTGGACCTCTACCTAGCCATACAGCAGTAGTACTCTCCGTACGACTATACGAAGCCAATCGATCTGCTACCCTGTTTTGTTCACGCTTACTTTTCGACGGAATAAACTCTCTTACACCCATGTGACGCTGAATCTCATCCACCAAATATCCATAAGCAGAATACCAAAGACTGTCCCCTCTCAATGCCATGAATGCTTCTGAAGAATCGGTCTGAACAATAACAGGCCCCTCACCGTGCTCAATAGCAAGTGCCATCCCTTGCATTAGAGCATGTAGTTCAGCTTCTAGGGCGTCATTGCAGTTGAAAATACACCAATACGCCGCAAAGATGACGCTACCGTCACTTCTTCTCAGCACCATCCCCGCTGCTGCTGATCCATCGGCCTCCAAGAAAGCACCATCGACCGACAATGCGGTCTGACCAGGTGAGGGTCTTGGCCATGGTAACACCGGTGCCTGTGTTTGTGCAGTAGCTGGCTTTGCAACGAAAGTTGACATTTTACCTTTGATTATTTCTTCTGTAGTATACCTTATAGCCAGTTGTATGGAGGACATGTAGCTTTGGAGGTAATCTACCGTCGCTGCGGTCGTTGGAATAGCCTTGGCGTGGGTGAGATCATTGCGAAGCGACCAAATTCTCCACAAGAGCATGATTGTGCACTCCCTCATAGCATCATCGCAGTTCATCAAAATGTTGAGAAGCCAATCCTTCCCGGTATCCTTCAGCACTTGATTGTCTGGCAAAGGCCAAACTTGGCGCATTTGAGTCCACAGCGATTGCGCATGATCGCATGTGATGAGAGCATGGAAGCTTAACTCCTTCTCTGAACCACACAACGTGCAAGTGTCCCTAGTGGCAATGTGTCTATACTTCTTGCATGCATTGGTGGCTAAAGCCCCGGACACCACTTTCCAGGCTAGTATTCGCATCTTCAGGGGAAAATTAGCGTTCCAAATACGCTTCCAGATCGCCCGGTGTCCTTCAGGAGCCGCACTAGACGACCCCAAACCTGCTTGCCCATCAGATGTAGCGAGCCGGTACGCACTTCTAACCGTAAAACAGCCACTCCTTTTCGGGAACCATGCCAAAAAATCTTGATCTCCTCTAGGTGATGTCCCAATCTTCAAAATTTCACCGACGTCCATATCCCAAAAGCACTACCTTAGCCTGTTTACATTCCATGCACCTGAATCCTCCGAAAAATCAGCCACCCAATTGTATCTACAATTTCTTTTTGGAGTTATTGGTTTGAAATCGTGCCTCCAGGGTATCCACGGATCCCCCAAGTTCTGATCATAGTGTCGTTTCCAACTCTCAATATCAAGCCCTTTTTCAATAGTTCCAGGCCATGAGTGATCCCTTTCCAGACCGCAGAAGAGCTTGATGGGAATACCGTATCCAAAAGATTACCGTTTGGGTAATATTTTGCCCGTAGCAGGCGAGTACATAGACTGTCCGGGGCGTGTAGCAATCTCCAAGCTTGTTTCGCAAGTAACGCTTGGTTGAAAGCATGCATGTCCCGAAACCCCATGCCCACATATCCTTGGGCAGGATCATCTTCTCCCAGCTGAGCCAGGCCATCTTCCTCCTGCCATTCTGCACTCCCCACCAATACTGTCTCATCAACCTTGTTAAGTCGTCACACACGGACGCCGGCAGGCGGAAGACACTCATCACATAGGTTGGTATTGCTTGTGCCACCGCCTTAATCAGGATTTCCTTATTTCCGGATGACACATACCGTTCAATCCAATCAACCAATCTTTTCCTGAGCCTGTCCTGCACGGTCTCAAATTGCCCTTTATGTACTCTTTCTTCCGGTACAGGTAAGCCCAGGTACTTAGGTTCAAAAACTTGTTGTGTCACCTCCAAAATACCCTTCATCTCCTCCGCCACCGCCTCAGGATAGTTGTCTGAAAAAAGGATGGAACACTTTTCGGGGTTGATAAGTTGACCCGTCGCTGTAGCATAAGTGTTCAACAAACCTTTCACAATGGTTGGTTGGTGACTCGTCGCTTCAAACAGTAACATAGTATCATCTGCAAACAATAGATGAGATATGATTGGAGCTCCACGGCAGATAGAAACCCCCTTCAACTCTCCCTCATTCACTGACTTGGATAACAAGGAGGACAAAGCGTCAGCAATAAACAGGAAGAGGAATGGAGACAGGGGGTCACCTTGCCTTAGTCCCCGAGAAGGAGAAAACGACTCCAGTAGCTTTCCGTTAAACTTGACCGAGTGTCGTGGATTTGTCACGATAGATGTCCTTAATGTCAGGACTTAGTCGCGAGGCCAACGCATCTTTGTAATAGCTTGAGAGGGGTTGGGCGGAATCGAGAGACGCAACACAAGACAAGGATTTAGACAGCTTCGGGCCCCGGGAAACATCATCCGGTAATAACCCTACATGTTGTTTGTGGCTAGGTCTCATTATGATCATGAGGGAGTCGCTGGTAAGCCGGCTCTTTGTGTCTAGCCCTAGAGATTGTTTCTTGTTGCTTGTTCCCTCTTGGGGTGCCCTACCCCTCCTTATATAAGTTAGAGGGGCAGGTTACATGTGGAGTCCTAGTAGGACTAGAACTAATCTATCTTCTCTTACAAGTTGAATACAAGTCTGGGTCTTGCTTCCTTGTAAAGGAAATATTCGTCAGCCCTTTTCTCTTAAGCCGGCCCATCATAACGCGAGCCGGCCTTCTGGGCTTTGGGCCTAGTCTTCTATCTGACCAGCCCGCCGGGTTACTAATGAGTCGCCAAGATTGGGCGGGTTATCTGTGAATCGCCAAGCTCCAGGCAGGTCACCAGTGAGTCGCCATGCTCCAGCCGGGTCATACCTCCGGCCGGGTCATACCACGGGGTATATCCCCGACATTAGCCCCTAGTTTAATTTGGATTTATCCATGTTAAACTAATCCTGTAAAACAAATGCAAGAACAAATTTTGATAGGTTGTGCTCCGGGTTAAATATTTTCTTGAACCGGCACCTGATCATCTTTAAGTCCTTGTTATTTCCTCCTGGATGCATACTCAAGATCTTATGGCAAATCTCTTTTAACAGATATGTTCAAATTTTGCCAATGCAAAAAATCCAGATACTTCCTTTGAAAAATCCGGGTCAACATGCTAGCTTCGGAGTCAATTTGCTGATGGTCTCTTATTGAGAAATATTGTAAGAGATAATCCACTTGAGTCAGCTTTCAATGCTCTGACTTGACAAAAATATTGGTCGTCAAATATTCAACTTATATTCAGCCGGCTTGAAGATATAAAACTTGTCGGTTTATCATTTCCAAAATTGTCGGGTTATAAATAGATGATGTCGAGTCATAATTGTCGTCAACGCCGGTTTATGATTTTTGCAGACATCGGGTTCATCTGATTTACTCAAACTAAGAATTTGAAGATATTTCTCCCTTATATCCGTATTACCTGTAGCCCCCAAGGGCCGGTTTAGTCGGCATGAATAAGCCTGGACTTATCACCATGGCTTTAAATAAAATCCAGTTGTGTAGCCCCCATGAGTCGGCTATAGTCATAGTAGTGTAACCGGGTCATCATAGAATTGTCTTCAGCAAAGAACAATATACATTAGCCCCAAAGTGTCGGGTCATTATGTAGTGATGAGCAGGGACTTTGTAAATATGATGATGTAAATTTGAGCAGCAACGTGTAGCCCCCAGGGGCCGGCTTAGTAAGATAATGATATCATATGATGTAACCACCATCCCGGGCTTGAACCCACATCCACAAGGTTAAGAGCTTTGTGTCTTACCAACTGAGCAGTGGATCCTTCAATATAATGGAATAAGGCTTGTGTACCTTGAATTTTAATAGGAGCAATTGGTAGCCCCCAAGGGTCGGCTTATTACAATGGAATGAGTCGGGTCTTCAATAAGGCCAATAAAAATGACTTTGCATTAGCCCCCAAGTGCCATGGTGCATGCTGGCAGTGACATGGGACTTGTATATTTGATGTAATCTCGATTTGAACAATGTAGCCCCCAAGTGCCGGGTCGTAAGCCTGCAGCGGCTCGGGACTATTTCCTCCATTGTAAAATAAATCATGCCCATTGATAAAAATAACAGCCATTGCGCTTAAAGCGACTTTGAAAACCTCAATCATAACATTGGTTATTGATAATCACAATAGAAATCCAGCCATGTAGGCTATTCAAGATTTGAATAACGTAATCCGATATGAAAACCTCAATCATTCAATATCATCATGAAAATCTAGCCAGTTTTGGCTATTAAAGATTTGAATACCTTATCGGTTGACAAGTAAATCCGAAGTTTAAATACTCGGCGGCTCCTGGTCGATGGCGACTTAATGTGCATTCATTGTAAGCCAGAATTTTTATAACCCGGCGGCTTATAGCCTTTGAGAAAAATCCAAAACAGATAATCATTTTGAAGCATCGACTTTGGTAATGAGCTTGAACTTAATCATTTATATGTCATAGTTCTGCAAATTCTGCAGAGAGTTTAAACAACATATGCCCTAGCGACTTAACGTCAAAAGCCAGGGCGGGTAACCACCCAAATGTAGTCTTACCCTACACACAAGTAGATCACAAGAACCCTTGGCGGTTTGCCGCAGGGCGGGTCATATAAAAAACCAGAAAAGAATCATAAATAGACAAGCCGGTTATCAATCATGATGTTAAGACACAATTGATGTTATTATACTTATGATCCTTTGGATGATACCACCGGTTTACGTGACCCAGAGGGAGAAGTTGATAACTCAACCCTATAAAAGCCGGCACATATGATATTTGTGACAACTCAAATACTTGTGATTGTATAAAAATAGATAAAAAAATTTGAGGCTTCTGATTCGAATACGATCAGTAAACCGTTCCAAAGGGGTTAAGCCAAGATTCGAATACGATCATATAGCCCCCAGTGGCGTTGGCATTGCCGATCAAAGTGGGTATCGACAGCTTTGTTCTCTTTGGTTCGAATACGACCTATGTTTGAACAGAAAGCGCCCAAATGACCTTAAGAGTTGTTTAGCGACGCTGATTCGAATAAGATCCATGTCGATTCCCAAAGGGGTTGAGCTATGATTCGGATACGATCAAGAAGCCCCCAAGTAGGATCAGCAGTTTGCTAATCAAAAGGGTATCGACAGCTATGTTCTCTTTGGTTTGAATACGACCTATGTTTGAACAGGAAGCCCCCAAGTGACCATAAATTTGGCATTACACCGATCAAGAGGGTACCGACAGCTATGCTCGATGAGCAGAAAGCCCCCAAGTGACCATAATAAGATTAGCCGTAAGGCAGGATACCCATGTTTGAACCGCGCATCATGGAAGCAAGTTCTTTTTGGCAACCTTTACTTTGTCTGAGAACTCGAACTTGAGAGAGATTAATTCGTTTTGAACCGGAACTTTGAACCGGATTTGAAAGCTTCAAAATTTTGTGAGGGACAAATTTACCTTGAGCCGGATTTTGAACCAGATTCGAGAGCTTTAGTGCTTTGTGGGAGAAAGATGTCTCTTGAACCGGATTTTAAACCAGAGTCCTTATTTTGAGCCAGAAATCTTCTTACGGCTTTTAAATTTTCAACGATCTAGCCCCCGAGTCATACCATTGTAGCCCCCGAGTCTCAAGACGACTCGAGGAGTTGGCTTGAGATTCTCCATATTTGACCATAGCAGAAGGTATACATCATTGGCATTGATAACGCGATGTGAATCCATAGAAGGTTGAGGTGACTGCGGCGGGTTATAAATGATCCCGTATGAGCCGTGTCAGCAACTCGGCCAATGGTTCCTTCCAATTGGCTGTTTGAAGTTAACCAAACTGTAGTAGCGGCGACTTGTGCGCCTGCCCATTGAACCATCCAGTGGAGACGGCGGTGGATAATATATGATAATTTGCCTCCAATTTGTTGGAAGAAAACCGGGCTTCCCAAGTAGTGACTTGCTCATACTCAATAAACAGCTCATCCAGACAAGTGCGGCCCGGTGTGTCGATGTAGACTAGACCATGAGAGACGGACGGTAAATACGACCGTAACATCAGAGGCGGCATAGACAGATGAACCGGCCGTGGCGTTGTAAGCCGGTACGGACGGGCAAGTTGTACTCATTGTTGTAAGCCAGTGTGGGAGTCCGTTGAGTAACGACGACCACCTGGTTTTTGTCAGAAGTCGATCCAGACAGCCGCCGCATTCCAAATGGTGCAGACGGAAAAATCAATCACGATCGAAGTAGCCGTGCGGACGGCGGGTCAATCGCGGGCACGGTCCCGGTTATTTGATGTAAACCGGGTCACAAGGATGGAAACTTGCACACGATTCGTTCACTGGGTAATACGGCATGGACGAAACGCCGGCACAAGAACATTGCCAGTGCGCTCCATACCCGCAGTACAATGCCTCATCTGAGGTGAAAAATTGTCCTGCATAAAAAGTATCGCAAGCCGGAGTATTTGTTTTTTATAAAAATAATATGTGTTAATAAAATAGGTTTAGATGAATATAACCTGATTTGTTTGGATTACAGGAAACGGCTTCCTCATCAAACAAGCACTTGCTCCGTTTCAACTTTGCTTGTCACCTTTCCACAGCCACAGCGGGTCTCAGCAATAACAGGCCAACGGAAGGGCGCCGGTGGTTCAGGCACGGCAAGTAGAGCAGCTCATCCCTGATGACAAGAACCGGCGGCTTGTGGAGGCAGGGCCGTGGGCCGTGGCCACAGTAATGATAGAAAACGCAGTGGCAGCTTGGACATGGAACAGTGACTTGAGGCGGCCGAAGCGACTTAGAGTGAGGCCGGGGCGACTCAACAACGACTGCTCGACACCAAGACCAGCGACTCAGGGGCGGAGTTGCGTGGGCGGCTCCCCCGCGGCGGGTCGCAGCTGGGGAGGAGGCAGAAGTAGTGGCTCGCCGATAGCGGCAGAGACGATTCGTCAATGGCGCAAGGTGCAGTGGGCACAAACCGGCCCTGCTTGGAGACACGGAGTCCCGTGAGGTAGAGGTGTGACGACGACATAATGACGCACTTACCCCGGCGAGTGGAGGGGGAGCCATCTTGTGGCGCGGCTGGAGCCATGTAGCGGCAGCTCGAAGGTAACGTCGGCGAAGTGAAGCAGTGCCATCAGCGGGTCCACGGCCAAGGCGAACCAGGTGGCTCGGGGCGCAGTTGCAGCTGTAATGGAGGCAGAGACCACGGCGGTTGATTACTCTGAATCCCCGTCCTTCTCCGGGTCGTAGTTGCTTTGATTTTTCCTTCTAGGACCAGGTCTTGATGAACACGGCTAGCAGATGGCAGATCGCTCTGGACCCCGCGAAGAAAATACAAAATACCTTTTATCCATGATCTGGTCAGTGCCTTCGTGGCTATAGATGTAGTAGTATTTAAATAATGTAGCACTTAATTAGTACTACTAGCCTTGGCCATGTACTAGTGCAAGTACTAATTGCTTCCTTGGATTTCTGCAGCTAGATTAAACAATCCTCACCAGCATTCATCCATACTGATGTGGATGCAAATAGGAGCAGCAATCTGACCCGGAACCAGGCAATCCGCAGCAATTGTTTAATGGAAATGTTAACGCCCACACGTGTGGGCGTTCATCATCTCGACCACACGCAAGCATCACCGTTGGGTACTTTGCGCATGAATCTTGGCACAATCTGGTCGTTTTTCTGCGCCACGTAGGATGAGGAGAGTGTGCGGTGTGCGAGATAGTTCGCCCGCACGTTGGTTGCCCTCCCGCGGTTAGCGGTTGCCACTCGGGGGCGTGCGGTGGAACTTCTATGCGCCCGCGCGCCACGCGCCGACCACGGTTGACGTCAAACATGTCGCACACCTCTGCCTCCTTTCCCTCACGGTTCCATTTTACTCACCCCCGCACCGCAGTTACTGGCACAACCCACTCACATTTCAAACCATTGGAGGAGATGGCGAGGGGAGAAGGCGACGGCGGAGTCGGACGAATCGACGGTGTTCGCGGCCGTCGGTGGTGCTCGCCGGAACGGAGCGGCTTCGCCGGAGCGCCTGCGCGTTGAAGGTAATGCTCGCTACAACTCTTGCAATCCCTTCCTGCATTTTCCCCCCTTCCCTCCCTGTTCGATTCCTCGCTCAAGATTCGTAGAGATTCAGGCGATTTGGCGATGCGTCGGCGTTCCCGCCAGCGGCGGAGTCGTCTGCTAGCCGTTTTTGGTGGCACTGGGCAGTTTCGTCGCCGCCGCAGCGGCGGCCTCATTGGTGTGGTTATGCCTGTCCGGAGGCACGCACTAGTCTTGCCTTTGGATTGGGCAGGTGTCTCCCGGTTTGTTTGATGCGCATTGGTTGGAATTGGTGTTTTGCACTCAGTTCAGGGGAGAACTTTGAGGTTGAATTTGAAGTCACTGTAGTTGCCATTGAACCCTAGATCTAGTTAGTTGGTTTTTGAAACTGTAGTATGAGGCAAACTTGTTAGTTTGATTAACTATCATGATTGTATGGCAACTAACTTCCTGAACAAATGTGATAGTTGCCACAAACGTGTTTCCCCAGGCGGCCACTAACTTACTGAAATGACTGTGATAGTTGCCACAAACAAGCTTTCCCATGCGGCAACTAATTTATTGAATGACTGTGATAGTTGCCACACACACCCTCTTCCATGTGGCAACTAATTTGCTGACTTACTGTGATAGTAGCCACAAACATGCTTTTTCATTGTGGCAACTAATTTTTCTGAATGACTTGTGAAAGTTACCACACGGTGTGAATGGTGAAGGGTAGTAAATCGGTAGTCAATGCAGTTCCAGCAGCCAACCGCACTGGACGGCAACTAATGTGCACATCAAGTGTGCATGTTGCCACTTGGATAGTATATTCATGTGGCAAAATAGAATGTGAACACACTGTCTGTTGCCATACTATAGATAGGACAATGTGGCAAATTGGCTGCATAATATGGCGACCAAATTTGCATACCAATTGTGTCAGACGCCATACATATGCTTTCCATGGGGCAAATTTTTTGGCTGACCGCATCATGTATGTTGCCATGTTACAGTTAGCACAATGTGGCAAATTCATTGTACTGCAGACGCAATTTTTTTGTTTCGCCATAATGACTTTGTGATATCTGAACACACTGTGGCAATTTTCAGGTTCTTGATTAGATGTGGTTTCATCACTTTTTTTGTAGTATGTGTTTCATTTCAACACGGCAATTTCACCCTAGCACATTTCTGCCGCTGAACAGGTGGCATTTGATTGGTGTATTTTTAGGACAGGGTGTGAGCTGCCACATCTTAGTTTTTGTGATGTGAAGGATTTGTTACTTTCTATCGTACTATCTTGGGCTAATATGGCAACTTCAACATTTTTGTTTTCAAGTGCATTTACGATTTGTACACTTTTTTTTCTTGATAATGCAACCAATGTGCTTACTTGCCACGTTTATGTTTCCGACAATCATAGGAGTGGTGCGTGTGTGTTCATGTTATATTTTTTGCATTCACTAGTTGACATTTTCTGTTAGGTGGCAACTGCTTACCTCTTGCATTTACATTTCCATCATGACAAGTCGGTCTGTTCCTATCTCAGCAGAATGGCTCATGGTGATCATCAAAATAATGATGATGATTTCATGGATCCACCATAGCATAATCGGGCAACTGGACGGAGAAAAGAGGGTGATGAGGTAACTGTCCACACATCCCCCCCCCTCCTCCTGCTTTATGTTACTGGTTGGCATCTCGAGCTTGCAGTCGTCTATCATGAACTTAAATTTCATGACATTGCAAAACATGGCAACAACTGATCACTTTTTGTCTGTTTTCTGCAGAAGAAGAAATGTATTCGCAATAGAGCCTCCCAAGAACGACTGACTGCGTTGACTGACAAATTCATCGAGGATCAGAAGGGAGCTGCTGCTGAGATGGGTATGCAGGCTCTGATGGATGTCCAGTGCATGAACCTTGTCAACCCTGTATGCGACTGGCTTGGTGAGATCTACGACCCTGCCTCCAGGGAATTCGTGATTCCGGGACGTGGAAGACTACCGTTGAACGAGGAATCCGTGTTCTGCACTTTGGGTGTGCCTCGTGGACATATCAAAGTCCCGTACGAGGTCAATAATGAGATCGAGGAAGCGTTGTTCCCCCGTTTGTTTCCTGGGTTGGAATCCATGCCGAACACGTCTGCACTGGCAGATTCACTGCAGGCCATGACAACACATGGAGATGTTTTCAAGATGAAGCTACTCATGTACCTCCTCTCAGTTGTTTTCGCGCCGACCACATCTCTTCGCCCAAGCAACAAATGCTTCCCCATCCTGGTGAATGATCCATCTTTACTACTTTATATTCCTTCAATCTTTTGGCTCCGATGTCATGTGTAAAGCTAGTCACTGCCAATGTTTTCGATGTTTTTTTTCCATTTGATTTCTGATGCGGCAACCTTTTGTCCTGACGGTGCAGGCGGATCTGAAAAATGTGCAGAACATGAATTGGTGTAAGTTTATTGCTGACTTCCTGCACGATGCATTCTCAAGCAAGATGTATCAAAAGGGTTGTCGACTGCATTTAATGGTATTTTTTACCAGTTCTTTCTGTGAACACTCTTTTTAACACACTTTTATTCATGCATGGCAACCTGATCATAACAAGATGGCAACTGCCATAATGACAATATGGCAACTGCCATCATATTAGTATGGCAACTATTATCACACTATGATGGCAACTGCCATCATTGCAATATGGCAACTGCCATCACACTATGATGGCAACTAGGACATACAGAAGGCAACTTCTTTTTTTCTACTCTTTTCATGCACATCAACTTGATTATCATGGGAACATAGATTATCCTGTTTTTTTACTACAAAGTACCCATGATGGCAACTGATATTTCTTTCTTTGTAAAATTGTTTTAAATCAGCTCATGTACGTCGACTGTCTTGATCTGTACACCATGGATTTCACTGGGACAGGAGGCCCTCCGCCTATGCACAAGTTTGTTGTTTCTGCATGGACTATCAACGCTGTCAAGGCTGTGCTTGCCGCAGACAGGGTAACTGATACCAAATATGGAAAACTGCAGGTTAGTTCTGGTTTCTCTCTCCACACGGCATGCTTTACAAATTTGACATGAGGCAACCGCCCGTGGTTCATAAGGGATGACTACCTTTTGTTATCCATGTCTGTCTGCGTATTGTATCCATGTTTCACTCCACATGTGAACTCTTTCATTCGTGCTGAAACTTAACTTCTCTCTCTTACATCCTTGCTATTTTTTTGTTTTTTCTAGCTGAAGGCCAAGCATGCTATAGACTACAGCATGTTTGGGGGGGCCTCAAAACTTTGGAAAGTGGATGGACGTGCACTCAGCTCTGTCTTGTCCTACTGAGGTAATCAAAATATCTACATCTATGGTTTGCTATGGATTATTTTTTGATGTCGCGCAAGTGACTGCAAATGGGTGGTTATTGATGCTTCTTGTTTCGTGCACAGGCGAGGGCACCTGTTGAGAATCTAATTGGGAAGTTTGCATCCGGAATGATCGGCTTGCTCGGGAAGTTGGTAGAGGGGTGGACGTCACTCAGTGGCTCTGACAGCGACGCGGTTGCGAGGCAGTTCACTTCATTTGTCCCAGAACATACACATCGGCCAACCGGCTGCCGTGGCCGGTATGACTACAACAGTTCCCAAGAGCCTGGTGACACACGAGATAAACTAGATGGAGACGCTAGACTCAGCAAGGATGATGACGATGACATGGAGAATGTGCAACAGGACACCGATGATGATGAACATGCTGAAGTTTGCGCAGGTGGTAACAAGGGCAAGGATGCAACAGATGTCCCCCCATCGGAGAAAGTCAAAGAACATACGGATGCGAGAGGCAAGGGGGTGTTGCCATCAAGGAGGGGGAGGGCTCCAGAGGATGTTGGGCAGGGTTCTCCTGGCAAGAGGTCTAGGAGCGATCCCGTAGCTGCCAGGAGGAGGTTCTACTTTAATTTTAGTTTTTTGCTTTGTCTATTTTCTTGGAACAGACTCATCCCTTTTTTGCTCTTGTTTTTGTCAAGTGCGGCAACGAGTTTGCTGTCTGACAATTGCCACCTTTTTTTCCTCCATCTCATACGTGGAGCGAGCCGACAGCTGGTGGACGAGCAGTTACGAAGAAACAGGCGCCAACGCCAACCCATGTTTCTGCTCGGTTGAACAAAGGTGCCCCCATTGCCGGTGACACCCCTTCCACCAAGTCATCTCCTCGTACGACGACGACCAACACCGGGGATCCTGTCGTGTTGCCAGACCTAAGGAAGCCAGTCAAGAAGTAGGTTTTTCCATGTGCTTTCATTGACATAGTGCTATTTTTTCTTGATTTTCCAATGCATCTGTTCAGCTTGTCACATGGTCTTCTGTCATCGTCCCCCACGTGGCAACTGCTATTTTCCAAATGATTTCTTCCTTCCTTTTTAAGTGTATGGCAACTCCTATTTGGTTTTTACATGGCAACTGGCATCTAGGCCAAATGGCAACTCTTACTGTACCTAATGGCAACTGCCATATTTATCGTTGGCTTGTGTTCTCATCCCACACCTAGGTTTAAAATTGCATTCATGGCAGATCAGTCCTTTTTATCATTCTTCAAGTTGGCTAATATGGCAACTACTGCTGGATTTTGTATGGCAATTGCCAACTATATCACATGGCAACTCATGTTCTCCTTACATGGCAACTACCACCTTTTCCACTTGTTTTTCATTTTTTTTAAGATTTCTACCATGGCAAATATATTTTGTTCATTTTTTAATACCTTTTTCATGTTCTTTGTTTTTTTGCAGGGTGAAGAAGACTACTATGCGCGGGTCCAAGCATATCATTAAGGACCCACTTGAACGCCTGCATTCAAAGTTGTCAACAGGGTGCAACTCAGATGTTCACGAGGCGCCAGGCGACAATACTGCTGCTGCACCATCAACTGCTCCCACTAACTCTGATGCAAGTGGCCGACCATCTCCGCCGGCTACAGATGTGCAGGCCAGAACAACAGGCATCCGTACATCGGGGAGTGATGAGTCGGTATCTGCCAGGACAGCTGAAATATTGCCAACTCTTCTGGCAATGAAGGATGCTGCTGTGAGCCATGCCACCCCATCAGCAAGCGTTGAAGTGGACGCTCCCGAGACCAACCTAAGCAAGGAAGATTCCTGCTCATCTGACACTGATTCCAAGTGTGTGCGTGGTGGCACTCCTGTGTCCACGACAGAAGCGGCTGAGGCAACAGCTCACAATGATATGCCATCTACAGGTGAGAGTCTTGGCACAACAGCTCCAGCTCCTGTCAGTGTAGATACTGCGAAGGCGACTGTTTCGCGTGCTGGTCTTCCACCTAGGCGTCGTAGCCCCCGCAAGAAATCAAGAGACATACCCAACACACCGGCTATAGCTAGGAGCAGCAGAGACGAGTCTGGTTATGTTCCTGCGTCCACTCTGTTCCCCCACCTGCCAAAAGCATTGCGATGGAGAAACCGGAAGACCAGAGCACAACTGATGCAGGTGTCAAGCCGGGCATGAGTGACGCAGGTGAACGTCCGGAGCAAACCGCGCCTTTACCCGCAGTGGAAATCCCCAGCTTAAATCTGCGCACTTCCAGGCTCCCAGTCAATGTGGGTGTCCCATACAACCTAAACAAGAAGATTGTCAAGAGAGCTGCGTCTGATACCGCTGACAACACGCCCCGCCCTACAAATAACCCCGATCATTCTGTAGCGGCCGATTCAGATATGTTTGTTGATCTTTCACCATTGGATTCTGCCCCGCAAGTTGTTCATGGTCCGACCAGTAGGCATGAGAGGCACCCAATGGCCTTCACCCCACCGAGCTTCAGTCTTGGCATCAGTCAAGATGAACCAGTGGTGCCAGATCCTATGCCAGTTGCATTTGCTTTCCCGGGAGGCATGCCCGCAATGATGGCATAGCCAATGGTCGAGGGTAGGAAGGCTGTCAAGTTCGCAGAGCCGATAGTCCAAGATACATTTATCATGTGCTTATATCATTTTCTTGTATACATCTTTGTAGTTTGACATTTGTCGCAATCGTATTTTTTTTGGGGGTCCTCACTTATGATGGGCAACTGATATTCGATGACATGACAACTGAATTTGATGCACCATGCCACCTATTTTTTTTTGCTGCCATGCTGCATTTCAAATTTTGGGCAACTACATGGCAACTGAAGTTCATTCAACATGGCAACTGTAGTTGCTATCACATGGCAAATACAGTGCATTGCACATGGCAACTGGATTTGCTGCACTATGTCACCTGCATTTTTTTTGTTTCCATGTTGCATTCTTCCTCCCAGCAAGCACATGGCAAGTGTAGTTAGCACAACATGGCAGCTGTAGTTGCTGTGACATGGCAACTACAGTTCAACCAGATGGCACCTACAGTCCAACCAGATAGCAACTATAGTGCAACTACATGGCAACTGTAGTTGCTACAACATGCCATTGTAGTTGCACCACACGTGGCAACTCCCCACTTTTTAGTACATTTATCTCACATCATGCACCCTATCTTCTCACAATGCATCTGTTTTTGATTTCTAGTTATCCTAATCCACTTTTTTGATCCTTGCAGCCACCCCTGAGGAGATTTCACCGTCACTTGATGAAGCTTACCACAGGATTGAGGAGGCAGCATTGCAGAGGAGGTCCTCATGAGGGCAAGGGCAATCAAGTTCCAACGTGCCTGCAGATACGGTATCTGAGTATACCATCAGGAGTGCCACCCCTGGTTCTGTGAGGCAGCAGAGGGTAGTTCACCCACCCCCGCGGAAGACTACGAGCCCGAATTCAGGGCCACTAAGGAACAGACCCAATTGTACGATATTGTCAAGCGTTTTGGAAATGTGAGGTCCAGCAGCAAGCACATGAAGGAGCTGAAAGCGTAAATGACCACACCCCCATAATCTCTCATTTTTCTTTGTTCCCTTTTTACCATTCATCTTCTTTTGTACTTTCTATACATGATCTGCTTATGTTTCAGTTCTTTCATTTTTTTACTTAGTAGGCATGATTCTTTCATGTTATATCGTTTTCATACAACTCATGTTTGGACAGAACCAAGGTCATTCAATGCGGAGCGACGTACGTCGACCTGGGTGATCTTGCCGAGTCCATGTGGCCAAATGGTAAAATGTCGACGAATGTAGTTGCATGCGGGATTGACTACATCAACAATCATATGGATGTGTGTGCCGACAAAACAATCATGCATTACAGTGTGACCTGCAAAATATGGGATGGTGACTTCCACCACAAAATCTTGAGGAAGAATTTTGCACAACATGGTAAATTCAAGCTCACAATGAAGAAATATGTGAGTATTCGTTCCCTGTTTGCACTTTTTTACATGGTATGGATTTTTGCCATCTTCTACACTCTGTTTATGTGGCAGATGTTTCATGTGGCAATAGCTACCGGGCAACCTGAATTTTTGATTATTGCATCTCGTGCAAACTATGTGGCAACTTCATATAAAAATACACGACAAATTTTTTTCATACATGGATGGCAACTTTCTTTCAACTACCCCCACCCATAACCAAACATACTACGTGATTCTACTTTTTTCCCTCTGCGGTTCTTCATGTGAACTCTGCTTCTCATTTCCCTCACTTTTAAATGCAGGTCATGTTCCCCATGTTCCAGGAGCTTGCACCACATGACCAACACGACAAGTGTGGTCACCACTATGCGATATGTCTTGACCTGAAGAACCAACGTTTTGAGGTGCTTGATTCAATCCATTCAGCAGCTGATGCAGACCTTACTATGCATGCTAAATTCTTCATCAACAACGTCAAAGAGACATGGAACCATCACTACGAACACTCAAAGGTCCAGATCAGACATTTCCCGGTTGAGTACGTGGCGACTACGAAGCAAGGGAACACCTAATTTCCTACCCCCCTCCTTCATGTGCCATTTACATCAATCCAACCCCTCTTTTGTTGTTACATCTGAATTGAAGTCTATCACTGCTATGTCTGTCCTTTTTTGCGAGTTCACCCTGACTCTTTTTCGTGTGTAGGACGGACTGTGGCTTTCATGCATTGGAATACTTTGCAAAGTGGGAAGGTAGACTTGTCCCCGCTGTCATAGTTGCAACGGTCATTGAGCTCTGGAAAATCAACACATGGAACTGGTTGACGAATGAAGATTTCAACAAGCGGTCCGGAGCACGCGAGTTTGTGGAGGAAGCTGTCAAGAAAGTCATCAAGAGGTACAAGTGATCACGCGGTGATACATACCAGACGCATACCTTACATTCTGTTCCAGAGGAATGTAAGGTACTATCTCTTTTGTTCTCGTCAAAAACTATGTTCATGTGCTATGTTATGACTACAACCCCGCGTAGCCTACTATGTAGTGGTGGTATGTGAGCGACATTTGAATAGTTTCTGTAATATATGTGTGGATGTGAACCTACTTAGGCGTGGCAGCAGATATGTTTTTATGTTTATCATTATTACTATGGCTTCATCGTTTGTAGCACCCATTTTGCTGTTTGGAATGCGTCACGATGTTTTAAAACATGGCAAATGTAGTTCATCAGACATGGTTAGTGAAATTCATCGTCATTGTTCATTTGTACGTTTTGCTTCTTCTTTTTCATCACTAACTTCACCGGCTAGCATGGTAGGTTGATCATGTAGCCACAACCTTTGCTGCGGTTTATGCACATTACGCTTTTTCCAACTTGTTTCCCATACATTGCACACAACACAATATGTGTCACTAAACCGCGTCGAATTGTTATGGAAATATATGCGATGCAGAGTCATTACAAATACCATGGCAAATTTTCAGTACAGCTAACATGGCAGATCCAGTACAAACAACACGGCAGATCCAGCATAATTAACATGGCGGATCCAGCATAACTAACATGGGCAGATCCAGTACAACTAACATGGCAGATCCAGTGCAACTAGCATGGCATATTTTTATTATAAAATAGTATGGCATATTTTTAGTATAAAATAGCATGGCATATTTTTAGTATAGAATAGCATGGCAGATTAACTACACATAATATGGCATATTAAGTACCCATAACATGGCAGATTAAGTATCCATAGCATGTCAACTACATTTATCCATTCAATGCATTTTCCTTCAACTTCTGAATCCCCTCAAGAGTCATTCTCCCAAATTAAAAAAAATCAAAACATCTAGGGTACAAAACAAAATGTCCACAAGGACCATGTCACAGTGCCCCAACTTTTGCTTATGGATTGCCTGTCCCTTTCTTTGTTTTCTTGTGTTTTGCTTGAATCTCCAATCCCGATTTGTATCTTATCTCTCTTGGATGACCCTTTGTGATGGAACGGGGTGGGTTCCTGACCTGGGTTTGTGTGCTTGCTGTTCCAGATCCTATCTCAGAGTTTTCAGATGATGGCCCCGTGGATGAAGGCACACTTGATGTGCGGGGGAACCGGTGTAAGGCTTCCTCAGCTTTCCTCTTCTTGATCTCATCAAGCTCTCTTTTCAGGGCCTTCCTATGTTTTTCTGCGACTCTTGCTGTCTCATCACTCTTGCACGCTTCATCAATTAGCTCAGCATAGTTCTTTGTCAGCACAACGTGCTTCACGGCTTCCATGGTTGCCTCAGGTCTCTCGTCATCCACAGCCAGAACTGTGTTTGTTGTCTGCGGCGCAAAACGCGTCGTCAGCGTCCCAAGTCCATCGCTGCCTTATAAAATGGCGGGGCATCCGTGTCACAGCGTTCATGTCCATTACTTTTAGTATGTGACAGCACACAATATCGTCCCATTCAAACTTGCAGCATTGGCAGTAGTATTCACCTTCGCCTATCGAGGCTTTGACGAAGTAGTTCCTTCCTTTGTCCGGGTCTTCAGATTCTGAATCCGACATGCCCAAAATAGAACACACCTTGAACGTATGTTCGTCCACCTGGAAAGCCCTGCACATGCTGGCACGCTTTATTTCTTCCTGGAATCTGCAAGTTTTGTGTGTTTCCTGTTAAACTATCGTGCGATCTTTTTTTGTAGCACCTTATGTTGTCATGGAAAATAGAAATACATTTTTGTTTGAGCATGGCAAACATAGTACACTGAACATGGAAACATAGTATATTAGACATGGCAACTGTAGTATATTAGACATGGCAACTGTAGTACATTAGACATGGCAACTGTAGTACACTAGACATGGCAACCGTAGTACATTTTCAACTGGCCAACGTAATTTCCACACCAACATTCCCAATGGAAGCACATTGCATAAAACATGGCAACTGCATTTTATTGAACATGGCATCTACAGTTTAGTAACCATGGCAAATGCATTTTTTAACAAACATGGTAGTTGCATTTTTAGTAAACATGGCAATTGCATTTCAGCATATGTGTCGAGAATATAACATTTTTCAGTTCACATTGGCATTTGCATACCAACATGCCCCAATGGAAGTACAGTGCATTAAACATGGCAACTGCACTTCATTAAACATGGAAAATGCATCCGAGCAAGCATGGCAAACAGAATTTTCAATGAACATAGCAACTGCAGCTGAGTAAGCATGGCAAACAGTATTTCATTAAACATGGCAACTGCATTGCACTCTATAAGGCACCTACTGCCTTAGTGCTTTTTGCGCAAATAAGACTGTAACGCAACTAACTTACTTGTTAAAGATCTTGTTTGTGTATATCTTGCTCATTTGCCTCTCCATTGGTAAATACGTTAGCAATTTCGGCTGCTTTAGCGCGGTGGTAGCTTCTTGCTGTAGCTCAGATCCCAGAAATTTTTGTTGCAAAGCTGTATACTGCTTGGCAACTGTAGCAATGAGTTGCCAGGGCTCACGTACTGCGTCAAAACAACATTGAACCCCTCGCTGCGTTGCGTAGTCTGCGGAAAGGGGAAGAAGCACTGCATGAAGTAGGCCGGCACCTAGTACATTCGCTTCTCCCATAGGTTAGCAAGCATCTCGTTGTCTTGGACTTGATATGTTTCAATCATGGCCATCCAGCTCCTTTCAAACTCCTCCACCGTCAAGCTGTGGTCCACGCATAGCTCGAACGCCTTGTGGAGCTCTGGACGGTCAGCAAAGAACGGTCCTAGCTTCTCTTCAGCCTTCTTTATAATGTGCCACCTGCAGTGCCTGTGCACTGCCAACGGAAATACCTCCTCTATGCATGCACGCATGCTGAAATCCTGGTCTGTTATTATGTTCATCGGAGCAAGTCCATCCATGCACTCCAAGAAGGTCTTGAACAGCCAAACGTACCCATCTGTGTCTTCGTTCCGAACAAGCCCGCATCCGAACTGCAATGACTGATTGTGGTTATTTATTCCTATGAACGGAGCGCATGGCATCTTGTACATATTAGTCAGATACGTCACGTCGAATGAAATGCAATCTCGGAAATGTTTGTAGGCTCTCCTTGCAGCACCATCCACCCAATACATGTTCCTGACACGGTCCTCATCGTCCAACCTTATCCTGTAGAAGAAATCTGGATCTTCCTTCGCTTTCTCATCGAAGTAGGCCATTGTGCCCTCTATGTCAGCCAGCTTGCTCTCTCTATGGTACTTGGCCTGTAGGTTTGTGACGTCAGCTGGTATGTACGGCATGCTACTTAGTTTCCCCTTTATGCTGTGGATGAGTGATAGTATCTGGACCATTCTTGATGGACCGACGTTACAATCATGTAGCAGCTTTACGAATTGCCTTTCGACTGGGGTGAATCCTCTGTGGGCGGTCAGAAATTTTACCAGGTCGAACTTCTTTATGAGTTTGTGGTTTTGCACGTCAAAATATTCAGTGACCATATACTGTGTTCCATCTACGTTTAGCTTATACCGGACAGGGTAACCCGTCTTGAGAATGATCCCTCTCTTTCGTTCCGGAACGACAAGCGCAACACCTTTCCCTTTCTTGTTCCTTCGTGCCTTGTGGCACCTCATCTCACCTCTGCTGTACTCGTTAGTTTTCTTAATTTTCCTATGGTATTCGGTGTTGACGGCAAACCCATGGAACTTTGCATATGTCTGGTAGAATTCCTTTGCTTCTTCGAACGATTCAAATCTCTGCCAAACGTAAGGTGGCTGGGGTACCACGATCTCTGGTTGCCCATCATCTTCATCCCCTTGTGCCTCGTCGTCAGTTTCATCATTCACTTCAGTATCGGTGGCAGTTTCATCGACTTGAGTGCTGCCAGTGCTTGCGTTCAAAGAGGTGGCTGTGGGAATTGCTGAAATGATTGTCATTTCCGACACTGACTCGGCATTATTTGCGGCATGATTGTCTGCTGGCTGGGGGAACGCGTCTTCTGTGCGCTCAGAGCTCCCCGCAGTAGATGTGACAGCGCCGCTGTTAACTGTAGTTGTAGGCCCTGTAATTGAAATAACAGGTACGAGAGTAAGATTTTGCTGATTGAATAACATGTTTATCGCAACGGATGACATTAATGTCGAGTGATTTGGCATTACATCATTCGAACAGCAAGATGTCAGTTTGCGCGTGGACATGGGTGGCAAAAGTAGCTGTCTAGTCATGGCAGCTACAGTTCAACAAACATGGCAAACTATTGTTTGCCAATGCACGACAACAAGTTCCTTTTTTAGTACGAAAACTTGGGTTCTATATGCATGGCAGCTACAGTCCTGCATACATGGCAAATACTGCTACTAACAAATGGCAACCACTGTGTTCTAGCAACAAAACTACTACATTGTAAGATTGATCTCACTAGGTGAAATGCGTTCAACCATTAGTGATGCACACATGCTTTTAGCGGTTGGCAAATTTTCAAAGACAATACATGACTCATTTACACGCAACCACTTGTCAGCGTTTTATGCTTTGTTTTTGCCCACCATCACTACTTCAATTCTTTTTTTTCGGCACGTGCTTTTTTTTGCCACAAAAAAATGTAGTGCTGTTTTGTGGTTCAGTTTTTTTTCCTTACCTTGTTGTGCTGCATGTAACCATCTTGTGTGGTCTGTGACACCAAAATGACGTGCTCCACCTGCAATTTGTGAAGCTTGTCACGAGACGTTTGTCGAGTTACCACCACCGTAATAACCTGTAAGCATAGTAGTAGTTGGTAAATTCATGGCAAATGCAGTTTGTGCTAGCACGGAAACTGCAGTCGCCCCTGATGTGGCAACTGTAGTTTTCCTGGCATGGCAACTATAGTTCCACTGGTATGGCAACTGCAGTTGTTCCTCCATGGCAACTGCAATTGCCACTGATGTGGCAACTACATTTGTCCTGGCATGGCAACTGCAGTTGTTCCTCCATGGAAAATGCAGCTGTCCAGGGATGGCAACACCAGTTGTCTAGGGATGACATCTGCAGTTATTTATCCATGGCAATTGTAGATGTCCAGTCATGGCAATTGCAGTTGACAACTATGCTCCTTCTGCTAATTGAGCATCCGCATCTTCATTTTTTTATGGACTCACCTGTGTATGACGTTGATGGCAGGTACATGGGTGCTGCCTGATGCCACGTGCTGCATGAAGGCTCTGCATTTTCACCCGTGATAACTCGTGAGTCCTTTTGCCATTTATTTGCATGTTCATTTTTCATGTCCAGACCAGTATGTGCTCTTTTTTTCGTATGCATTACCTTGATTAGCCATATTAGCCAGTTGAAGTTGGTTGCCCGTACATTTGTCAGTGTTAGCGCCTTGTGACTGAACTTGCCACGGTGGCCCCCTGAGAGTGTTTTGGTCATAAGAACCTGCGAAAAAATGACAGTGCATGACATAAGTAGAATGTCATCTTCATCGTTACGAAGATGGCAACCGTTCTCTTCTTTTTGTTATCACGCATCATACCAATGCCTGCATACTGTTCTAGTAGTGGCAGCAACGGCCCTGCAGAGATGAGTTGACTGTACTCTGATGCATCCCAAGGGGGCGTTTTTGGCCTTTGAGAACCCCAAGTATCAACGCCATCTTCGTGATTCATTATTTCCGTGTCTCGCTTCTTTCCAATGTGTTATCAATCACTGCATGAACAAGAACGCATCAACAATCCAGAAGAATTGTATTCTTTTGCTGCTTGCACATAGAAGATAGGGATGGCAATCAACAGGCCAACTAGGTGGCAATTACTGACAACGAAATGTGGCAACTATGGTTATACACAAGTGGCAATTAATTTTTCCCACCCCCTTTATTCCAGAGTTGTCCTTTCTCTCCTTTTTTAGGGATTCCTACTCATCCATTTTCATACCCAACTACTTGCGTCAATCAAACTAGGAACTTAAGTTAATCTCAAAACGTAGATCACAAAACTACTGGATCTCAGAACTACTGGTGTTGCCACCCCCTATAGCATGGATCCAGTACAAGATCGGGGAGATTTTCAGCCTGAAGGATGAGATCGGGATATTTTCACCTAATTTTAGCTGATCGTCTCTGGAGGGCTAGGTTGGAGTGGGGGGCTGGGGGTGGGGAGGGTTGGGGTGTGGTTTGCGGTGGGAGTGCCCTATGGATCTGCTCTGGTTGGCAACCAGAGAAGGCCGGTGATGGAGGTAGGGGTTCGAGAGGTGGGGGACGATGGCGGCAGTCGAGAGAGGCGATCGAGCGGAGGCCGAGAACGGCTGGGTCATGCGGGCAGCGGGTCGTGTGGCCCGGACGGGGCAGTGCGGGCGGGGTTGCCACACACCCGACGTGCGGGCTGTGCAATTGCGCGCCCAGATGCGGTCGTGCGGGCGTGTTCCTGTTCACGCCACACGAGGCGTGTGGGCGGGTTCGTATCGATGCCACACGTGTGGTAGTAATCGCGACCCTTGTTTAAAACCAACACGTCAACTTGCTTACTTGGTGACGTCGAGTCAGATTCTTATCCGATCTCGTCTGCAGTGGAAAAAGTGATCTATACTCGGATTCAACGGGTCGCCGTGCAACGCGTGAGGCGCCGCACATGAACCCTAAAAACTCTACAAATCTCGCATCTACTGGCTCCAAATATTTGAACCATAACTCTGATTTTCCCATGATAAAATCACTAGCTCTATCCATGGTCGCCGACGGGTCACTCGATCATTCCATGCCGATTCTTTTTTCATCCGATTTAATTGCGAGTTTCTCAATCCCTAAGAGAAATCCCTTCAAGAACTCAACACCACCGTGCGCGGGCCCCATGGTGGGTGCCAACTGTCGTGGATTTGTCACGGTAGATGTTCGTAGTGTCAGGACTTAGTCGCGAGGCCAACGCATCTTTGTGATAGCTTGAGAGGGGTTGGGAGGAATCGAGAGACGCAACACAAGACAAGGATTTAGACAGCTTCGGGCCCCGAGAAACATCATCCGGTAATAACCCTACATGCTGTTTGTGGCTAGGTCTCATTATGATCATGAGGGAGTCGCCGATAAGCCGGCTCTTTGTGTCTAGTCCTAGAGATTTTTTCTTGTTGCTTGTACCATCTTGGGGTGCCCTGCCCCTCCTTATATAAGTTAGAGGGGCGGGTTACATGTGGAGTCGTAGTAGGACTAGAACTAATCTATCTTCTCTTACAAGTTGAATACAAGTCCGGGTCTTGCTTCCTTGTAAAGGAAATATTCGTCAGCCCTTTTCTCTTAAGCCGGCCCATCATAACGCGAGCCGGCCTTCTGGGCTGTGGGCCTAGTCTTCTATCTGACCAGCCTGCCGGGTTACTAATGAGTCGCCAAAATTGGGCGGGTTATATGTGAATCGCCAAGCTCCAGGCGGGTCACCAGTCAGTCGCCATGCTCCAGCCGGGTCATACCTCCGGCCGGGTCGTACCACGGGGTATATCCCCGACACCGAGTATTTAACAAACTTCACACATGCCATTATCCATGTAATCCACTCCATCGAGAACCCCCATTTAATTAGGGCTTGCTCCACAAACTCCCAATCTACACGATCATATGCTTTCGAGAGATCCAACTTGTAAGCACAAGCAGTAGGACTGTTTGTCTTCGTAGTTTGTATATGATGGATGCACTCAAAAGCAATGATAGAGTTATCTGAGTGTCACATCCCTAGTTCTGGTATGCTCTGGGCTAGCTAGTCATGTGTTGCATCATGTTTAAATTGCTTTTAAATTTGAAATGGGGATGTTCAAACCCTAGCACCAAGTGCAATTCAAATAGGTTCAACCAAAATATTATCAATGACCTCAAAATATCCTTTTTAAATGTTCATGATTTATGGAAAAAGGTGAAAGCCTCTACCAGAGATGATGCATATTTTTCCAGGACATTTTGGTCATTGAATTAAATCATTATGATTTTGAGTTGGAGTTTAAAATTCCATTAAATATTGGTTGCTCCAAATATGCTGAAATTTGTTGTGTGGTTTGAAAATAGTTCAAATATTCCTCACAAAAATTTACAGAATTAACCAAAGTGTTTTGGTTAGTATTTTATTTGCAAAACAGTAGCAGAAATTAGAAAAACTGAAACAAATAATAAAGAGAGGGAGAGAAGGCCACCAGGCCACCTACCTAACCTACCTGGCGGCCCAGCACTATTGGCCCAGCCCAGCAGTCGCCCCCATCGTCTTCAACCTCCTGCCAGTAGGCAGGAGGGCGTGTGGTCGCCGCGCGTGGGCACGCGCGCGCCACCTCCTGCTTCCCCGGCCCTCCTAGCGACGCCACGACGACGCCCCGTGTCCCCTCGCTCCTCTCCCTCACTCGCTGCACCCTCCTCCCCTCCTCTGTCTCTCTCCCTCGCACCACCCGAACACACCCATCGTCGCCGACATGCACCACCGCGGACACCGCTCCCCCTCGCCTCCCTGACTGGCTCAAGAGCTCCGCCTAGTCGTCCCCGTCCTTACCGCCGAGCCACAAGACGCTGGACGCCCTGGAGCCCCGTCGTCGACGTCATCTTCGTCCTCCGCACCGACGGTCGCCGTCGACCGATTCGTCATCACCAGGCCGTCCCCGAGTCCTCTAAGATCACCTACGACCCTGCCGTGAGCTCCTATACCTAACCCCTCTCTCTCCACTGTCGTTCTCCTCCTCTAGCCCCGCAGTCCACCGAAGCCGAAAGCTCACCGCCGCCGTGGTTCCTCGCCGCCGTGGCCAGGGCCACCGCAGCCCGCGCCTGAGCATGTCACCGTGCTTGGTGAACCCCCAGGAGCACGTAGCACTCTTCGGCTTCTCCTCTAGTGCGCCGTAGCATCGCCACCGTTCGCGCCCGAACTCCGGCCGCCGTGGAAGCGGGCGCCGCCGTCGATCTAAGTCATCTCTGGCGACCCCACTAGCACCAGACGACGCGGACGAGGCTCGGGGTTCCAACGGTGCCATCCGCGCCTCGAACCGTGGCCTGTGCTGCGATTCCGCGCATCGCCGCCATCTCAGACCTCGCCGACGGTTAGTCGCCGGCAGGTTTGACCGAGTTGACCAGGGTGTGACCCCCCTGGGTCATTAACATGTGGGCCCGAGGCCCTGCTAATTTAGTTTAGATGCTAATTAAATTTTAGCTAACCCACTAACTCGCTGACTGTGGGCCCCAGCCCTTCTAATTACTTTAGTTAAGAGTTAACTAAACCCTGGTTAGTACTGAGTCAATGACAGGTGGGCCACACCAGTCAGGTTTGACCTGGTCGACACCTGTTGACCTGCTGAGGTCAGCATGACCTAGTGCTGACGCAATAAATCATTTTCTGGTTTTAAAATAATTCAGGAAATTCCAGAAAATGTTCAAAACTTCTAAAAATCATATAAATTCAACCGTAACTCCAAATGAAATAAATTATATATGAAAAATGATCAGAAAAATCCAATCTATCCATCTGTACCACTTTCATGCATGTTAGAACAACTTATAGCTGCTGTTTAGGACAAATCATATAAATGGCATTTGAATAATCACATATGGAGTTTGAATTTGAACCTTGTATTCAAACCAATTTCATTTAATCTGTTGCTAGTTGCATTAGCTCAAACCACAGCATATTGCCATGTCATGATCATGCATCATATAGTGCATTGCATTGATTGTGTTTCTTCTTTGTTTGTCAGTGTTTGTCCCCTCTCGGTAGACGATGTTCCGACGTTGTGATCGTTGACACTGATGAAGACTCAATGCTATCTTCAGAAGTGCCAGGCAAGCAAAACCCCCTTGTTCATTCCGATACAATCCTACTCTCTTGCC
The DNA here is from genome assembly GCF_018294505.1 of Triticum aestivum. NCBI lineage: Eukaryota > Viridiplantae > Streptophyta > Magnoliopsida > Poales > Poaceae > Triticum > Triticum aestivum. The sequence goes on from NC_057813.1 coordinate 706,459,706, forward strand.
CTGCTCTCTTTTACTGCATTAGGACAACAATGAGTCATTTGTTACTTGTTGCGGTAGCTGAACCCCTTTATCCTCTGCATGACCTGTCATTGCCACAGTAAATAGATGAAACCCACTAGTATGAGTAGGAGTTGCTTGAGCCCTGTTGTGCCTACTCATTCATGTTTGTTTGTCATGCCTGCTACTGCTTAGAGTTGAGTCAGGTCTGATTCATCGGGAATGGATCAGAGGTGTGTGAGCATGTCCTACTGTGTGTGAGCTAAGTGTGTGAACACGATTTGGTAAAAGGTATCGGTGAGAGGCCATGTAGGAGTACATGGTGGGTTGTCTCATTGAAGCCGTCCTTAGGAACTGAGTTCTGTGTTTGTGATCCATGATTCAGCTACTACCATGCATTGGGCCCTGAAATATGACCCCGCTCGACTTCTTATTCACCCTTGTCCTCTGTCCAGGAGTTGCAAGTAGTTTCTGGTGTTTGTAGTATGCTGGAGGCCGTGCGCAGGGCCGACCGGAGGGGTGGGCTGTGATGCGGTAGGCACCTGGCCGGGTATACCGGGCGCCCGTTTGGTGTCACGGAACCCTGTTCACATCGTTTGGGGCTGTGAGCGAAACCCCGGCCGGATCTCCTCATGGATGGAACCCGAATAGGCGATAAACCTGGACTAGAGACTTGAGTGTTCAGGTAGGTCGTGGTCTACACCCACGTCGGCTTTCGCTTGAAGTCTGCCGAGCACATGTCGTGTGCAGACGCTAAGTGGTGGAAACATGTATGAAGAAGTACACCCCTGCAGGGTTAACATCATCTATTCGAATAGCCGTGTCCGCGGTAAAGGACTTCTGGGTTATTTATATCAGTTCATAGACAAGTGAAAGTGGATACTCTAAAATATGCAAGATAAGCGTGAGTGCTATGGATGGCGTTCTCGTAGGGAGACGGGAGCGGATCCATAGTGGTGTATTGATATGGTGAATATGTGGACTCGTGTGCGCCACCTCAAAAGAGTTACTTGCAGTCGTAGTTCAGGATAGCCACCGAGTCAAAGCTGGCTTGCTGCAGTTAAACTCCACCACCCCCTTTGTTGATAATGATGCATATGTAGCTAGTTCTGATGTAAGTCTTGCTGGGTACATTTGTACTCACGTTTGCCTATTTTATGTTTTTGCAGAGAGACTTCAGTCTCACTAGTAATTCCGCGTGGACTTCGACGTTTAGCTTGTTACCTCAGCTACGATCTTGTGCCCTCGGCAGGATCTGGTAGATAGTCAGGCTTTTCAGCCTTTTTCATTTATAGATGTCTGTACTCAGACATGATAGCTTCCGCTTGTGTTTTTGACTTGTATGCTCTGAATGTTGGGTCATGAGACCCATGTTTGTAATATCTCGCTCCTCGGAGCCTATTGAATAAAATACTGGAGTCGTAGAGTCATGTTGTGATGCCATGTTGTATTTGCACATATCGACCATATTGTGTGTATGTTATTGAAATGCTTGGTATGTGTGGGATCTGACTATCTAGTTGTTTATCCTTAGTAGCCTCTCTTACCGAGAAATGTCTCCTAGTGCTTCCACCAAGCCATGGTAGCTTGCTACTGCTCCGGAACACTTAGCCTGGCCGGCATGTGTCCTTCTTTGTTCCTGTGTCTGTCCCTTCTGGGAAATGTCACGCGATGAATATCGAAGTCCTGTTAGCCCGCTACAGCCCGGTTCACCGGAGTCCTACTAGCCCAGTGCTACAGCCTGGATTCACTCGCTGATGACCGACACGTTCGATGCTGGGTCATGGATGCCTGTCCCTGTAAGTTTGTGCCACTTTGGGTTTGCGACTAGCCATGTCAGCCCGGCCTCCTTATCAAATGGATGCTAGCGACACTATCATATATGTGTGCCAAAAGGCGCAAACGGTCCCGGGAAAAGGTAAGGCGACACCCATGGGAATACCGTGCGTGAGGCCGCAAAGTGATATGAGGTGTTACATGCTAGATCGATGTGGCATTGAGTCGGGGTCCTAACAGTTTTGGTATCAGAGTCTGACTGCCTGTAGGATTACCAAGCCAAACTGGTCGAAGTTGAGTCTAGAAATTCTTTAGTTATATAAGGGAATTGATTGTGGGATGGAACGTAAGGCTCTTTTTACTCCTTATACCTCATGGCCTTCTGATCTGAGTCAACCTCTTCTCTTCTATGGGGATTAAGAACTAGGCCTTCTCATCTATCTATCAGGATGACGTGTTACTAATCCGTAGACTTATAGAATTGTTGTACTTAAGCATCTGTTCAGTTTCTACTATCTTCTGTATGTTCATAGTTGATCTCAGAACCTTGATATTGTGCTTCTGAGTGGCTATGCCACCATTTCTGTGGTATGTCTCCAAACTTTTTGAGCATTTACAGCCGTTATGCTGTCCGAGTCATCCCAGGTTTCTAAACAATCTGATCCACTTGCAAATCCTTTCCCTCTAGTTTTTATGTTCCTTTGGGCCAGGTTAATCACATTAATTGCTGAGTTGAGGTATTCTATTGCCTCGACATATATGTTGGAATTATTATTATGACCCTAGGTGTCCTAGGGGATCATCTAGTAATCTAGCCATGATTTGTGTCCCAGTGTGATGATTCTGGCCTTTATTCTCGAAAGCATCCCGTGATGCTACTTAGTAGTAGGTATTCTACTCCTTGGGTTTTGAACCCGAGATTCACCCTACTTACCTCATGTTGATAGTCTTTGCTCGTTCCTTTAGGATATTAGTAACCTTTGCATTAGTCCTCGAGGTCCATGGTATTTCCATCTTCCAAATACTATGAACCACATATGGCAGAAGTTCTTCTGAACCAAAAGATCACAACAAGAGTGTTCTCGATGAGTTCTCCATTCTATGTTGTGACTCTGCCAGCTCAACCTTTCTGCACGGGTTATCCGGAAGAAATATGTTGAACTCGTTCGACATGCTAGTCCATGCATCCACAACTCAGAAAAACATATGTTCCTTTGAGTTGTCCCTCTTTAGTTGTCTACTGACCATCGTCTATCAATTGATAGTCAAGAGTATGCCTGCATTCGTTTATCGATGCCTATTACTCTTATGGTCCGTCAAGCCATTCTATTCGGAATGAGTTGGAGAAACAAACTCCAGTACCTCATCCATATCTAGGATTGGGTCAAAGCAGTTGTATTCCGCAGATCAAAATGCCAATCCAGCTTTTGATTCTGTTCCACCCCGAAGTATTGCCCTCTTTATGTCAGGATTGTCATGAGAATTGCACCATCTCTCATGAATTCTTGACGTAGTGATACTGCTCGCTACTATTATTCATTCCTCGGTCCCGTGTTGTTGTAACCGGAATGCCGACAAGCAAACTGTGATGTGTGAAATCGATACTCCTAGCAACCTCGTTGCTTGGCAGTTAATGGATAATATTCTCATTCTTAGCGTGCTGGTTATCAAATCATCATCCTAAGATTGATCGTGCTACCTAGTCCTTATTTCTGGTGCACTCTTCGATCAAGGAGTTAGGATTGTGTCAATCCCTCACTTCTTTGATCATATCATCTTGCCCTGAAAAGCAAGGTCGTTCTCGAGCTTAGTAACATATCGGTGGTTCGTGATTTTCCGAAGATCTTCTTGGAAGTATTACCTGGTTGTCACCTGACCGCTATGTTGAGTTCGTGATTAAATGGGTTTTCTTATAAATCGCCCTTCTCCAAGAATCTGTGTTGGATACCCCTGAGCTAGTTGGTTGAGCTAAACAACAACTTGGAGAGTTGGAAGATAAAAGCTTAATCCACTTAGTTCATCTCTAAGGGATATCTTTGTGTGTATGTGTTGAAGAAAGATGATATATTCACCAATTGGTCCTCGTGATCAGTTGTTGGATCTATTGTCTTGTCAAAACTTTGACTTGAGTATGGGCTATCATCAAGTCAAATCAGAACCAGCGATGTTCATAATGTTGTTGCTCGTGGTTGATTTCTCGAGCATACACCATTATATCTTTTGGTCTGACCAATACTATCACCGTGTTCACATGATGGTGGAAGTACAGTGATATGGAAATTCCGATGTGTTGTTGTTGATTCCATCAGCACCATATTGTCTCCCCCATGACTCATGTTGAACATTAACCTAGTGTTGGAAACTTTTATAAGCATTATCTTCATGTCCCATCCGTGAAGAATATGTTGGATGAAAGAAGTGACTTTCTCTGATTCACGTGCATTTGGTGCAAGTTGCCGCCGTGAGTTCGAGAAAGATTGTTTTTGTTCCCTGGTACCATCCCAAGTCAGTCATGCATGTGCGAAGTATGCTATGGTTTGACAGGCTCGCAACCTTCATTCCATATGTATTCCCTAGCACACCAAGCCACTAACTGATTTATTCAAGGAGAAGAAGTTCCTTCTGAAGAGCATGCGTTATGCAAGGACTTCGTTATCCTCGATGATGGTTCCCAACCTGAACTCGATAGTGTTTCATTATAAGACTACTAGGTGGTCATGCTTGTCCGGGACAACGTGTTCACATGTTGTAGCAGAACCAGCTCATGCCTTGGAGCTTGCTATTGTAGTTCATTCACCGAGAATCTCGCAACGTCATCTCGTCGATTTGTGTTGCAAACTTTCGTTTTTCTTTCTAGACTCGGTGAGTCTGGAATATCCTGTTACCAACCAGATCTGAATCTCAGGAAGATATGATGGTTGGAACTATTCCAAGATCTATGATGTAGGTCCCGACAAGGTTGATGTTGGACGACGCACCTAGCCGAAAGATCTATCATTGTAGTATTTTGAATGAGCAATTTGCACATCTTCTCTATAAGGATTCTTGTGATTCTTCTAGAAGTGTTCCTCGTAAATCCTTTCTCTTCCGAAGTCTGACCTATACTTGATGGCCACGTTAGTGCTTTAAGTATGACCCTGGTATGTAGAATATCAAGGAGAACATTAGAAGCGGAGTGCTAAATGTCTCTCGGTCAATCATCCAGATCTCGTTTCCTTGGTCTCGCTAAGGTGAGATCTGAGAAAGTGTTATCTCCTTTTGCATCGGCATCGTCCATCACCATTCATCATGGTAGTACATTGTGTTGCCAGGATCCTTGACACAGATATTGGTAAAACCTTGATGAATATGGAAATGCTCAAGTTCTTGAGAGCATGCACAAGCGCTAGGTGTTGTCGTCGGCACCAACTGGGGTTACCCTCGGTTCCCTCGGTTATGTTATAACTTTTGAAACAGTGGATTCACTCTCTACTGTTGAGCTTTTCCCCAGTTGCTAAAATCATCCCTTGTGTTGTTTTCAACAAGGTAATCCACATCATCCATACTGGTCCGGGTATGTCATTCTACCGAACCCCTCCAATGGTCGCTCGAGAATTGCCTTAGGCTGGTATAAAGAGTTTCAATGATCTCTGAATCAAAGGTAATTCTTTTTGCCACTTAAGGGGATATTTCTACGAGTCACTTTCCCTAAGGTGCCCGGTTATGGTATCATGGCAAGTCAACTCCTCGCTACGTTGACACCCATTCACCACCTTCTTAAGTGTGGAATTGTTGTCTACCCAGTGAACCCTCATCATCTGTTCCACTCCATCCCTCCAGATGTGTGCTTCATGTCTCAGCTCGAGAGATGTTGCTATGACTCACTCTGTGAGTTGATCCTAAGTTGATTGATCTTCGAGAAGATCGATTCTTCTGAAATTGTCCCTTTCCTCTCGTTGTCATGTTAGATGGAGATCTCAGAGCAAGACATCGAGTCAATGATGGTGATTCAATCAACGTTCTCATGAAGTGCACCTTGGATCGTGAAGATTGTGTTAGTTTGCGTCCCCCCCCCCCATCATCTTACCCTACGCTTGAATCTCGAGACGAGATTCTTGTTTAGTGGGGGTGAGTTGTCACATCCCTAGTTCTGGTATGCTCTGGGCTAGCTAGTCATGTGTTGCATCATGTTTAAATTGCTTTTAAATTTGAAATGGGGATGTTCAAACCCTAGCACCAAATGCAATTCAAATAGGTTCAACCAAAATATTTTCAATGACCTCAAAATATCCTTTCTAAAAGTTCATGATTTATGGAAAAAGGTGAAAGCCTCTACCAGAGATGATGCATATTTTTCCAGGACATTTTGGTCATTGAATTAAATCATTATGATTTTGAGTTGGAGTTTAAAATTACCATTAAATATTGGTTGCTCCAAATATTCTGAAATTTGTTGTGTGGTTTGAAAATAGTGCAAATATTCCTCACAAAAATTTACAGAATTAACCAAAGTGTTTTGGTTTGTATTTTATTTGCAAAACAGTAGCAGAAATTAGAAAAACTGAAACAAATAATTAAGAGAGGGAGAGAAGGCCACCAGGCCACCTACCTAACCTACCTGGCGGCCCAGCTACGGCCCAGCACTGTTGGCCCAGCCCAGCAGTCGCCCCCACCGTCTTCAACCTCCTGCCAGTAGGCAGGAGGGCGTGTGGTCGCCGCGCGTGGGCACGCGCGCGCCACCTCCTGCTTCCCCGGCCCTCCTAGCGACGCCACGACGACTCCTCGTGTCCCCTCGCTCCTCTCCCTCACTCACTGCACCCTCCTCCCCTCCTCTGTCTCTCTCCCTCGCACCACCCGAACACACCTGCCGCCGCCGACGTGCACCACCGCGGCCACCGCCTCCCCCTCGCCTCCCTGACTGGCTCAAGAGCTCCGCCTAGTCGTCCCCGTCCTTACCGCCGAGCCACAAGACGCCGGACGCCCTGGAGTGCCGTCGTCGACGCCATCTACGTCCTCCGCACCGACGGCCGCCGTCGACCGATTCGTCATCACCAGGCCGTCCCCGAGTCCTCTGAGATCACCTACGACCCCGCCGTGAGCTCCTCTACCTAACCCCTCTCTCTCCGTTGTCGTTCTCCTCCTCTAGCCCCGCGGTCCACCAAAGCCGAAAGCTCACCGCCGCCGTGGTTCCTCACCGCCGTGGCCAGGGCCACCGCAGCCCGCGCCTGAGCACGTCACCGTGCTCGGTGAACCCCCAGGAGCACGTAGCACTCTTCGGCTTCTCCTCTAGTGCGCCGTAGCATCGCCACCGTTCGCGCCCGAACTCCGGCCGCCGCGGAAGCGGACGCCGCCGTCGATCTAAGTCGTCTCTGGCGACCCCACTAGCACCAGACGACGCGGACGAGGCTCGGGGTTCCAACACTGCCATCCGCGCCTCGAACCGTGGCCTGTGCTGCGATTCCGCGCATCGCCGCCGTCTCAGACCTCGCCGGCGGTTAGTCGCCGGCAGGTTTGACCGAGTTGACCAGGGTTTGACCCCCCTGGGTCATTAACATGTGGGCCTGAGGCCCTGCTAATTTAGTTTAGATGCTAATTAAATTTTAGCTAACCCACTGACTCGCTGACTGTGGGCCCCAGCCCTTCTAATTACTTTAGTTAAGAGTTAACTAAACCCTGGTTAGTACTGAGTCAATGATAGGTGGGCCACACCAGTCAGGTTTGACCTGGTCGACACCTGTTGACCTGCTGAGGTCAGCATGATCTAGTGCTGACGCAATAAATCATTTTCTGGTTTTAAAATAATTCAGGAAATTCCAGAAAATGTTCAAAACTTCTAAAAATCATATAAATTCAACCGTAACTCCAAATGAAATAAATTATATATGAAAAATGATCAGAAAAATCCAATCTATCCATCTGTACCACTTTCATGCATGTTAGAACAACTTATAGCTGCTGTTTGGGACAAATCATATAAATGGCATTTGAATAATCACATATGGAGTTTGAATTTGAACCTTGTATTCAAACCAACTTCATTTAATATGTTGCTAGTTGCATTAGCTCAAACCACAGCATATTGCCATGTCATGATCATGCATCATATTGTGCATTGCATTGATTGTGTTTCATCTTTATTTGTCGGTGTTTGTCCCCTCTCGGTAGACGATGTTCCGACGTTGTGATCGTTGGCACTGATGAAGACTCAATGCTATCTTCAGAAGAGCCAGGCAAGCAAAACCCCCTTGTTCATTCCGATACAATCCTACTCTCCCGCCCTGCTCTCTTTTACTGCATTAGGACAACAACAAGTCATTTGTTACTTGCTGCGGTAGCTGAACCCCTTTATCCTCTGCATGACCTGTCATTGCCACAGTAAATAGATGAAACCCACTAGTATGAGTAGGAGTTGCTTGAGCCCTGTTGTGCCTACTCATTCATGTTTGTTTGTCATGCCTGCTACTGCTTAGAGTTGAGTCAGGTCTGATTCATCGGGAATGAATCAGAGGTGTGTGAGCATGTCCTACTGTGTGTGAGCTAAGTGTGTGAACACGATTTGGTAAATGGTATCGGTGAGAGGCCATGTAGGAGTACATGGTGGATTGTCTCATTGAAGCCGTCCTTAGGAACTGAGTTCTGTGTTTGTGATCCATGATTCAGCTACTACCATGCATTGGGCCCTGAAATATGACCCCGCTCGACTTCTTATTCACCCTTGTCCTCTGTCCAGGAGTTGCAAGTAGTTTCTGGTGTTTGTAGTATGCTGGAGGCCATGCAAAGCACCGACCGGAGGGGTGGGCTGTGATGCGGTAGGCACGTGGCCGGGTATACCGGGCGCCCGTTTGGTGTCATGGAACCCTGTTCACATTGTTTGGGGCTGTGAGCGAAACCCCGGCCGGATCTCCTCATGGATGGAACCCGAATAGGCGATAAACCTGGACTAGAGACTTGAGTGTTTAGGTAGGTCGTGGTCTACACCCACATCGGCTTTCGCTTGAAGTCTGCCGAGCACATGTCGTGTACAGACGCTAAGTGGTGGAAACATGTATGAAGAAGTACACCCCTGCAGGGTTAACATCATCTATTCGAATAGCCGTGTCCGCGGTAAAGGACTTCTGGGTTACTTATATCAGTTCATAGACAAGTGAAAGTGGATACTCTAAAATACACAAGATAAGTGTGAGTGCTATGGATGGCGTTCTCGTAGGGAGACGGGAGCGGATCCATAGTGGTGTATTGATATGGTGAATATGTGGACCCGTGTGCGCCACCTCAAAAGAGTTACTTGCAGTCGTAGTTCAGGATAGCCACCGAGTCAGAGCTGGCTTGCTGCAGTTAAACTCCACCACCCCCTTTGTTGATAATGATGCATATGTAGCTAGTTCTGATGTAAGTATTGTTGGGTACATTTGTACTCACATTTGCCTATTTTATGTTTTTGCAGAGAGACTTCAGTCTCACTAGTAATTCCGCGTGGACTTCGACGTTTAGCTTGTTACCTCAGCTATGATCTTGTGCCCTCGGCAGGATCTGGTAGATAGTCAGGCTTTTCAGCCTTTTTCATTTATAGATGTCTGTACTCAGACATGATAGCTTCCGCTTGTGTTTTTGACTTGTATGCTCTGAATGTTGGGTCATGAGACCCATGTTTGTAATATCTCGCTCTTCGGAGCCTATTGAATAAAATACTGGAGTCGTAGAGTCATGCTGTGATGCCATGTTGTATTTGCACATATCGAGCATATTGTGTGTATGTTATTTAAATGCTTGGTATGTGTGGGATCTGACTATCTAGTTGTTTATCCTTGGTAGCCTCTCTTACCGGGAAATGTCTCCTAGTGCTTCCACCGAGCCATGGTAGCTTGCTACTGCTCCGGAACACTTAGGCTGGTCGGCATGTGTCCTTCTTCGTTCCTATGTCTGTCCCTTCGGGGAAATGTCACGCGATGAATACCGGAGTCCTGTTAGCCCGCTACAGCCCGGTTCATCGGAGTCCTGCTAGCCCAGTGCTACAGCCTGGATTCACTCGCTGATGACCGACACGTTCGATGCTGGGTCATGGATGCCTGTCCCTGTAAGTTTGTGCCACTTTCGGTTTGCGACTAGCCATGTCAGCCCGGCCTCCTTATCATATGGATGCTAGCGACACTATCATATACGTGTGCCAAAAGGCGCAAACGGTCCCGGGAAAAGGTAAGGCGACACCCGTGGGAATACCGTGCGTGAGGACGCAAAGTGATATGAGGTGTTACATGCTAGATCGATGTGGCATTGAGTCGGGGTCCTGACACTGAGATAAGCCTCCCAGGAATGAATGCACTTTGATTTTCTGAGATCAGCTCACCCAACAATGGTCGCAAATGATTGACCAAGCACTTAGACACGATTTTATAAAGCACGTTACATAGACTTATCGGTTTGAAATCCTTTAGTTCCTTAGGATGAGGAACTTTTGGAATAAGGACGATGGCCATATCATTCAGTCCCTCTGGCATATTTCCTGATTTAAAGAAGTCGAAAACTGCAGCAATAATCTCCGTCTTCAGAACAGCCTAGTTGCGCAGGAAGAACCTAGTCGGCAAGCCATCCATGCCCGGCGCTTTGATCGGCCCGATCTGACACAGGGCATTAGACACTTCCTCCTCTGAAAAAGGCGCACACAACATATCATTCATGCCCCGTGTCACTTTAGGATCTATACCTTCAAGCACATCCGTAGGTGTAAGTGTCGGATCTTCGGTGAACACTTCCTGAAAATATGAGCTCGCCATGCATTCCATATCTGACGGTATAGTGCAACAAGAACCATCAGTTTTGCGCAGGCGTTGGATATAGTTCTGGCGCACACGCCACACCGCCCATCGGTGCAAATATGCAGTGTTCCGCTCTCCCTCTTTTAGCCAAGTGATCCTTGACCGCTGTAACCATAGCATCTCTTCTCTATAGAGCAATTCATCTAATTGGTACATTTTCTGCTTTATCAGTGATCTGTCCGCATCTTGGAGTTGCAAGTCAGCTAACTGCCGCCGGAGCTTTTCGATTTCAGACGTGACATGGCCAAAGTTCTCCTCGCTCCACGAACGCAACTTCGCCATCATATCTTTTAGCGCATCCCGAATAGCACCAAGAGTTCCGCTCGGCTTGCTTTGCCCCCACCGGTCCGTGATGACCGAAGCCCGTGCCGGATGTCGCTCCCACATGATCTCGTACCTGGCCGCAGTTCTGTTTTTAGGCAGCTCCACATGCGATAACCTAACCATCAACGGACAATGGTCCGAGCAAGACGGCGCCAAATGATCAATCTGAGTAAAGGGAAACATATCCTTCCAAGCTTCATCAGCACATGCTCTATCCAACCGAACCCGGACGTTTCTGTTGCCCACTTGTCCATTGTCATATGTATACGGGATCCCGGAGAACCCCAAGTCCATTAATTCACAGGCCAGTAGACAATCCCTGAATTGCTGCAATTGAGCCTCCGATCGTTGCGTATGAGAAACGTGTTCATGTTGCCACATGGCTTCATTGAAATCCCCACACACTAGCCACGGCTCCGAGGAGGTGGCACGTAAATTTGATAGAGCACTCCACATACGGTGTCTGTTATCCACCCGTGGTTCTCCGTACACATAGGTCGTCCTCCATGTTTTATCATTTGCTCCATCTACAATACGCACGTCTATATACCGTGCACACGAGTCCAAAACTGTCACTTGTAAATTTTCATCCAAATAGAGGGCCAGGCCCCCACTGAGCCCATCACTGGATACACATGCAAATCCTCTCATCTGCAATCTAAACTTGATCTTCTCCATCTTGCTTGAGGCTTGTCTATTTTCAAAAAGAAAAACCAGCCCCGGGGAATTGGCTTTGCAGAGGGCCAAAA